>NC_079189.1:7067670-7088816 GCF_029499605.1 Hyla sarda | reverse complement strand
GTGCTGAAATGCTTCCTTCTGTGTATTTTCTTCCTTCTGTGTAGGGGGTCCCATGGGACCTAGGACAAATTCTGGGTCGCCATTGTGACCCGGAGCCTTGATATATGCTGACATCACTGATATGTGCTATAGTACAGCATTGTTCAGTGTATGCCACTGCAAGATTACATGTAGTATTTCCCTATGGGGACTCAAAAATAGTAAATAAAATGTTGAAAAAAATAATGTATAATAAAGGTCAATTAAGCCCTTCCCTAATAAAAGTTATCAGCCCCTTTTCCATTTTCAAATTAAATAATGTCTGCAAAAACTAAGACACATGTAATCTCGCCACGTACATTAATGTCCAAACTATTAAAATATAAAAATAATTAAACCGCATGTTCATTGATGTAAACGTTAATCCAAAAATACCAAAATACAGTTTTTTTTTTTTTTTTGGTCACTTCATATACCATAAAATAATTATAAAAAGCAATCACAAAGTGCCATCAAACAAAAATACCGATAATCAGGGTGCAAAAAAATGAGCCCTCATTCAGCCCTGTATACGGAAAAATAAGAAAATGATAAGGGTCAGAAGAGGACAATTTTAAGCATACTCATATATATATATATAGGGATACATGCCCCTATAGCAGGCGGGATGCAGAGGCCATTCCTTTAGAACGGGCTGGTGCTAACATATAGTTTACTAATTAATAGATAATAATAATAGGTAATAATTAGCCTAAACATAATTAGTTTAGTGGTCACAGGAAGAGCATCTAGGATAACATACAGTGGGGATCAAAAGTTTGGGCACCCCAGGTAAAAATTTGTATTAAAGGAATAGTCCAGTGGTGAACCCATTGGTGAACAACTTAACCCCTATCCTAAGGATAGGGGATAAGTTTGAGATTGCGGGGGGTCCGACCGCTGGGGCCCCCTGCGATCTCCTGTACAGAGCCCGACAGCCCGCGGGAAGGGGGCGTGTCGACCTCCGCACGAAGCGGCGGCCGACACTCCCCCTCAATACAACTCTATGGCAGAGCCGAAGGCAATCTCCGGCTCTGCCATAGAGATGTATTGACGGGGCGTGTCAGCTGCCGCTTCTTGCGGAGGTCGACACCCGCTATCTGGCCAGAGAGCCTGGCCCCCGTACAGAGAGATCGCAGGGGGCCCCAGCGGTCGGACCCCCCGCGATCTCAAACTTATCCCCTTTCCTTAGGATAGGGGATACGTTTTTCACCACTGGACTACCCCTTTAATGTGCATAAAGAAGCCAAGGAAAGATGGAAAAATCTCCAAAAGGCATCAAATTACAGATTAGACATTCTTATAATATGTCAACAAAAGTTAGATTTTATTTCCATCATTTACACTTTCAAAATAACAGAAAACAAAAAATTGGGGTCTGCAAAAGTTTGGGCACCCTGCAGAATTTATAGCATGCACTGACCCCTTTGCAAAGCTGAGACCTGCCGGTGTCATGGATTGTTCTCAATCATCATCATCTGGGAAGACCAGGTGATGTCAATCTCAAAGGTTTTAAATGCCCAGACTCGTCTGACCTTGCCCCAAAAATCAGCACCATGGGTTCTTCTAAGCAGTTGTCTAGAAATCTGAAACTGAAAATAGTTGACGCTCACAAAGCTGGAGAAGGCTATAAGAAGATAGCAAAACGTTTTCAGATGTCAATATCCTCTGTTCGGAATGTAATTAAGAAATGGCAGTCATCAGGAACAGTGGAAGTTAAAGCAAGATCTGGAAGACCAAGAAAAATATCAAACAGAACAGCTCGCAGGATTGTGAGAAAAACTATTCAAAACCCACGTTTGACTGCACAATCCCTCCGGAAAGATCTGGCAGACACTGGAGTTGTGGTACACTATTCCACTATAAAGAGATACTTGTACAAATATGGTTTTCATGGAAGAGTCATCAGAAGATATTAACTCTGCAGGGTGCCCAAACTTTTGCAGATGCCATTTTTTTGTTTTCTGTTATTTTGAAAGTGTAAATGATGGAAATAAAATCTAACTTTTGTTGACATATTATAAGAATGTCTAATCTGTAATTTGATGCCTTTTGGAGATTTTTCCATCTTTCCTTGGTTTCTTTATGCACATTAATACAAATTTTTACCTGGGATGCCCAAACTTTTGATCCCCACTGTATCTGATCCATGGTATATGCATTGGCATTTGTGGTGACATGAATATATAGGGTAACAAGAGTATGGATGTGAATCAGCAGGGGATGTTTACTAAGATTTTCTTTGTACCTTCATTTTAATTTTAACTTTATTTCAATTTAGATTTATATATAGTTTGTATTGTGATGTGTGCAGCAAGTGGGAGAGATTCTGGGCCAATGAGAACAGAGATTTCCCTGGCGTCCCTCAGCAGCACAATGTGGGGTGTCTCCGCCCCTGTGAGATAAATAGGACCGGGATTTTTTAATTAAATCAAAACAAGACATAGGGACCTCCCCTCACAATGACTATAAAATACCCTGCTCACATCAAGACAGTGAGTTTTTTCTTTCCTGATGTGAGCATGGACGCTCCTGAGCTCCCCTTTCCACAGTTTTACCTTATTTGTCTTCTTTTTTCTTTAAGATCTTTCTGCACGGACCTCCGGTGTGAGCCGCCATTATTCCAAAGTCAGGAAGCCGCGGACTGGAGCTTGGAGGCCTGTGCATCACTTCCGGCGATGCGCCATCTTGCCAGAGCCTAGACGCGAGCGCAGAGAACCTTGGCAGCGTCACTTCCGGTGAAGACACCGGAAGTTTTTCTCTCTCTGCGGCCGCAGCGGTGTGTATTGGGGGCTTTGCAGGACGTTTTTATCTTTATCCTGCATGAAGGAGTTTAATCTTTAGTTCTTATCTTAACTCTGCTTCTTTCCTTAGGGTTTTTTGTTTGCATTAATAATCCATATATTAGGTCCGTGAAGTGGGCAGGGCCTAAATCTTGGCACAAATTTTGGCGTCTATTTAAAACCCCCCTTGGCTTTGGCTCATTCTCTTGGAGCCTATACTGCTGAGTGGTATTCTGTCACTTGCCTTCAGCATACTACTTCTTTGCTTTGAGAGCTTATCATCTCTATGATTGTAGGTCCTTTCTTCAAGTGTTTCCTTATTCTTACTTTCATGCTTGGTAATTGATTTTATATATATATATATATATATATATATTTATCTTAGATGTCCTCTATGGAATCTGGAGGGTCAGGTTGACGTAGAGAGTCTAATGGGAAGTCTACCCATAAATGCAGTCATCTGGAATGCACATCCTGTAAAGTTCCATTATCTGACACATCATATTACCCTATTTGCTCTTCTTGTTGTCCCCGGCTACCACCCAACCAGGAACCATCCATGCAGGACATAGTTACATAGTTAGTATGGTTGAAAAAAGACATACGTCCATCAAGTTCAACCAGTGAATTGATGGGAGTTCATGTTTGTCTGGGTTAAAGAGTTCATCTTTGGATTTATTAAGGAGTTAAAGGACTCCCTAGCTGTAGCCCCTCCTGCAAGCAAGAGGCCTAGATGGGGCGAGACTCCCACTATTATGTGTAACACTCACATTTCTGAAGACAGGAACTCCGGTGTAAGTGGATCCGCTGGACCTGTGTGGCAGATGACTCGGACTGTACCAGGGAGCGGAGTCTAAGGTGCCGCTGGTCTTCACCAGAGCCCGCCGCAAAGCAGGATGGTCTTGCAGCTGCAGGCGACACCCAGGTCGCTACCCCTGGCACGGCTCGACCACACAGGCGGCTGAGGAGATGCGAGGCAGAGGAGGGATAAGGCAACTCGTAGTCTGGATAGCAGTAGGTCAGGGCAGGTGGCACAGTAGCGTAGTCAGAACATAGCAGGAGTTCAGTAGTCAAGCAGCTGAGGAGCAAGGTCAAGTCACAAGAGCTGGAGATCTGGTACACGGCAAGGCAATACAATGGAACACTTTCTCTAGGGCACAAGGCAACAAAGATCCGGCAGAGAACTGAGGAGGGTGGAGGAATTTATAAACAAGCCACAAGTGGTTAAACTAATGAGCGTACTGAGCCCTTTAAATCTTAAAGCTCCGGGGCGCGCACGTCCTACGGAACGGGGACACGTGCGCCGGAGCAGAGAGGTGGAGGCAGAGGGAGGAAAAACACGCGGAGAGTGACGGACTGGGGCTTGCATGCGGGCGCGTGCCGCGATGCGAATTCCAGCCCCGTCGGCAGCAAAAGGTAAGGGGACCATGCGCTCACGGCCAGCGTGTGAGGCCGGAGTGCATAGTGTAACATTATTCATTCTGATGAAGAATTCAGGATTGTAAATGGAACTAGATTATCCCTGAAATGCAGGGAATGATGTATTTTCCTGCTGAAAAATTTCCTAGATTCATCAAGGATGTTCAGACAGAAAGTTTGCCTGCAGACAAGGGGGAGGCTCCTTCCACATCTAAAGGACCTCGGGTCTTTTCTGTGAATGATACGGTCTTGGATCTCATGAAATTCAAGTGGGTCAATCCGGAAAAGGCACCAGTTCTCAACAGGCGATTCAAGACCCTTTACCCACTGGATCAGTCTAAATCCATGGAGTGGGTTTACCCTCCTAAGGTAGATTTTGCTATTGCAAAACTCTCCAAAAGAACCATCATTCCTTCTGACGACGTATCAAGTCTGAATGATCTTATGGATCGACGCATGGAAGTAACCCTGAGATGGTCCTATACTGCAGCCTCCGGTCAGTGCGCTGTCGGAAGTGCCTCCTTTGAGGTAATCAGGGCTATGAAATCTTGGCTTTCTAAAGTCCAAGGTGACATAGATTCAGGTAGAGAAGACATACTCAGATCCTATAAGTACATCAACTTGGAGATGGATAACCTGTATGATGCAAACTGTCAACAGGAGAAGTTGTCGGTCCGCAACATGTCTCTGTCTTCTGCTGCTAGAAGGGCCCTCTGGCTAAGACCCTGGCCTGGAGATAGCCACTCTAAGTATATACAGGGCCGGTGTTAGGGTGGGGCAAACCAGGCAATTGCCTGGGGCCCCCATCCCCCAGGGGGCCCCCTGCCGGCTGCTCAGTAAGGGGGGGGGGGGGCAACTGTTTTAAAGTTGGCTGTTTGTTAAAGATTAGCAGCCCGGCCACGGCCACTTTAAAACAGTGACCAGCTCCAGGCCCTGTGCCCGCAGGGGGCCCCCCGTCACATTCGGGACATCCCTGTGTCCCGAAAAATCTTTTAAGGACATAAGGATGCCCCGTTTACCTCATAGCGGCCCAGCGTTAACTTTAAAAACTGGGAGGAAGCACACGCAGGGACGTCACTGACGTCCCATGCAAGCGACCATAGCAATAGTACAGCGGAGCAGTGAGGAGGACACGCGGGTATGGTAAGTGACCAGCGGTAGATTGAGCGGTGGTCGGAACACTGAAGTGGGGCAGTAAACGGGCATACAGCCTCCAGCCATACACTGTATATGGCTGAAGGCTGTATGTCTGTGGGGGAAAATACTGCACCTAATGTAGGGGACTACTGTATACTGCACCTAATGTGGGGAACTACTTTATACTGCACCTAATGTGGGGGGACTACTGTATACTGCACCTAATGTGGGGAACTACTTTATACTGCACCTAATGTGGGGGCACTACTGTATACTGCACCTAATGTGGGGGACTACTGTATACTGCACCTAATGTGGGGGACTACTGTATACTGTACCTAATGTGGGGGACTACTGTATACTGCCCCTAATGTGGGGGACTACTGTATACTGCACCTAATGTGGGGGGACTACTGTATACTGCACCTGATGTGGGGGGACTACTGTATACTGCACCTAATGTGGGGAACTACTTTATACTGCACCTAATGTGGGGGGACTACTGTATACTGCATCTAATGTGGGGGACTACTGTATACTGCACCTAATGTGGGGGGACTACTGTATACTGCACCTAATGTGGGGGGACTACTGTATACTGCACCTAATGTGGGGAGGACTACTGTATACTGCACCTAATGTGGGGGGACTACTGTATACTGCACCTAATGTGGGGGACTACTGTATACTGCACCTAATGTGGGGGACTACTGTATACTGCACCTAATGTGGGGGACTACTGTATACTGCACCTAATGTGGGGGACTACTGTATACTGCACCTAATGTGGGGGACTACTGTATACTGCACCTAATGTGGGGGGACTACTGTATACTGCACCTAATGTGGGGGGGGACTACTGTATACTGCACCTAATGTGGGGAGGACTACTGTATACTGCACCTAATGTAGGGGACTACTGTATACTGCACCTAATGTGGGGGGACTACTGTATACTGCACCTAATGTGGGGGGACTACTGTATACTGCACCTAATGGGGGGGGGGGGGGAACTACTGTATACTGCACCTAATTGGGGGAGGGAGACTACTTTATACTGCACCTAATGGGGGGGAACTACTGTATACTGCACCAAATGGGGGGGGGGGGGGCTACTGTATACTGCCCCTAATGTGGGGGAACTATACTGCCCCTAATGTGGGGGAACTATACTGCCCCTAACGTGGAGAACTATACTGCCCCTAATGTGGGGAACTATACTGCACCTAATGTGGGGGACTACTGTATACTGCACCTAATGTGGGGAACTATACTGCACCTAATGTGGGGAACTATACTGCACCTAATGTGGGGAACTATACTGCACCTAATGTGGGGAACTATTCTGCACCTAATGTGGGGGACTATACAGCACCTAATGTGGGGGACTATACTGCACCCAATGTGGGGAACTATACTGCACCTAATGTTGGGAGCTATATTGCACCTAATGTCAGGGAACTATACTGCCTATCTAATGTGGGGGAACTATACTGCCAACCTAATGTGGGGGAGCTATACTCTTTACCTAATTTGGGGGGTACTATACTGTCTACCTAATGTGGGGGATCATACTGCCTACCTAATGTGGGGGAACTATACTGCACCTAATGTGGGGAGCTATACTGCACCTAATGTGGGGAACTATACTGCACCTAATGTGGGGAACTATACTGCACCTAATGTGGGGAACTATACTGCACCTAATGTGGGGAACTATACTGCACCTAATGTGGGGAACTATACTGCACCTAATGTGGGGAGCTATACTGCACCTAATGTGGGGAACTATACTGCACCTAATGTGGGGAACTATACTGCACCTAATGTTGGGGAACTATACTGTACCTAATGTGGGGGAACTATACTGCACCTA
Organism: Hyla sarda; assembly: GCF_029499605.1. Classification (NCBI taxonomy): domain Eukaryota; kingdom Metazoa; phylum Chordata; class Amphibia; order Anura; family Hylidae; genus Hyla; species Hyla sarda. Next base: position 7,081,583 of record NC_079189.1, on the reverse strand, counting down.
ATGTGGGGGAACTATACTGCACCTAATGTTGGGAGCTATACTGCACCTAATGTTGGGAGCTATACTGCACCTAATGTTGGGAGCTATACTGCACCTAATGTTGGGAGCTATACTGCACCTAATGTCGGGAACTATACTGCCAACCTAATGTGGGGGAGCTATACTCTTTACCTAATATGGGGGGTACTATACTGTCTGCCTAATGTGGGGGATCATACTGCCTACCTAATGTGGGGGGACTATACAAAAATATAAAATTGTACTATTTTGATCCCTATAACTCTTTTATCTTTCTGTATATGGGGATGTGAGGGTCATTTTTGCGCTGTTATTTGTAGTTTTTATCGGTACCATTTTTGTTTTGATGGGACTTTTCAATTGCTTTTTAGATATTTTTTTTATAGTATTTGAAGTGACCAAAAATGTTCAAATCTGGTTAGTGCAGTATTACGACTTTTGGGGCCCCACTTTTGATTTTGCATAGGGCCACGCGAATGCCTAAAACCGGCCCTGAGTATATATTGTGTAATTTGGAATTAAATCCTGGCAAATGATTTGGTCCTGAATTGGATACTATTATGGAGGAGCTCTCCGATAAAAAAGGGTAGAATCTTCCTTTATCCGACAGATCCTTTCATGGATGTTACAGCCAGTCAAGACGTGACCGTTCTCCACAGAGATCTAGACAGAACAAAAATCCTGGACATGGCAGAGGATCTGGTTCAACAAGAAGAGGTTCCTCCAGAGCTAGAAATTCAAAGAAGTCAGAATTCTGACTCAGACAGCATGCCAGTAGGCGGCAGTCTCCATTATTTTCACCCGGCCTGGCAAGACTTAATAAAAGATGTTTCGGTTCTAAACATTGTAGCGAGTGGTTATTTTCTTCCTCTCATATCTCACCCTCCAGAGAGGTTCCTAACACCCCCCACTCTAAAATGGAGGAGTCAATTCAAGAGCTTATCACAAATGTGGCAGTAGAACCTGTTCCCCTAGCCGAAAAGGGCAAGGGTGTGTATTCTCCTGTGTTTCTTGTACCCAAGCCAGGAGGAAAATGGAGTCTCATTACAGATCTCAGATATCTAAACAGATTCGTTGTAAAGAAGCTATCCTACAGAGGGACGATGACATGGCGTCATTAGACCTCAAAGACGCTTACTTCCATATACCCATCTGTCAGAATCACAGAAAATTCCTGCGGATTGCAGCTTTCATCAGGGGAGTTCTTCACCATCTCCAATTTCGTGTTCTTCCCTTTGGGATCACAACAGCCCCGTTTGTCTTTACAAAGGTGGTCTCTTCTATGATGGCGGTCCTCAGACTTCACGGTATCAGGATAATCCCCTATCTAGACAACTGGCTTATATTAGCCAGGACACAGGAAGAACTCCACCTCCACACCAGCCTGACTCTGGATTTACTCCACAGGCTAGGATGGGTAATAAATCTACAAAAGTCTCATCTAACCCCGATCAGAGTAACCTTCCTGGGATTCTGTCTAGACTCCCACAATATGAGGATCTATCTCTCTCCAGCGAGGAAAGACAGGATATCTAAGGGATATAAATTACTTTGGGTTCCTCGCAAAGTATCTCTGAAGACTCTCATGAGATTCTTAGGTCTTCTGTCCTCCTCAGAAGCTGTCCCGTGGGCACTCTGGAACATGAAGCCACTACACGCAGAAATTCTTCACGCTTGGGACAAAAAGATTTCCTCTCTAGACTCCCTTCTCAAACTCTCTCCCGCTGTTCGCAGATCCCTGAATTGGTGAGCTGTTCCCCAGGATGGGATGTCGCTTATAGAACCTCCATGGTTACTCTTGATAAAGGATGCCTAAAGGTCCAGTTGGGGAGCCCATTTGCTGGGAAGAAAGTTGGCTGGGAAATGGAAACCATAAGAACTTCTCTCATCCAATATCAAGGAACTGAGAGCAATATACTATGCCCTTCTTCATTTTGCCCCCCTTCTTCTGGGAGAAGCTGTCAAGGTGAGAACAGACAACATGTCAGCTGTTTATTATATAAACAAACAGGGAGGAACAAGATCTGTTCTGCTACTTCAAGAAATGGCAAAGATCTTTCTTTGGGCAGAAACATGGATACTCAGATTATCCGCTGTCCACATAAAGGGGATTCAGAATGTCCTTGCAGACTGCCTGAGCAGAGACTTGACGATATCTGGAGAATGGGCTTTGAATCAAGAGGTATTCCTTAAACTTGTAGACCTCTGGGATCTCCCAGAAGTAGATCTGATGGCCACAAGAGCCAATCGCAAACTCGACAAATTCTGCTCTCTATATCCAGAGGACAGACCTTTTTGGATAGATGCCATGACAATTCTTTGGAATTTCAATCTGGCTTACATTTTCCCCCCAACTTCCATGATACCCAGGTTATTGATGAAGATCAGACAGGATCAGACCCCAGTGATCACGATCATTCCATTCTGGCCCAAGAGATCCTTGTTCTCTCTGCTCATTCAGTTGAACAAAGGAATTTATTGGAGCCTTCCCCACTTATTGGTGTCTCTGGGCACACAGCTCTACCACAACCTCAGAATGCTCAGCCTGACTGCATGGAGGTTGATAGGTCCTTATTGAAAGCAGAGGGTTTTCGGACTGTAGGCTACTAACAGGACTTACGCCAGAGTTAGAAGAATCTTCCCCAGATGGTGTGCAACCAAGAAGGTTGACCCAACTTCTCCCTCTATTCCATTAATACTTTAATTCTTGCAGGATGGAGTTGACAAAGGACTATCTCCATACTCCATCAAGGTACAGTTAGCAGCCTTATCAGCATCTCTCCATAGACGGCTCACTCAGGAGCCGGTGATAAAGTCTTTCATCAAGGCCATCAATAGGTATAGGATTCGTCCCAGATCTGTGAATCCTTTTGCTCCATGGGACCTGGCGTTAGTCCTGCAACAACTTTGTGCTCAACCCTTTGAAACTTTAGAGGAGGTGGAACTTAGGTTCCTCACTCTTAAAGTGGTTTTATTGTTGGCCGTTACTACCACCAAGAGGGTTAGTGAACTCCAGGCTTTAGCTTCTGTCAAACCTTATACCATTTTTCTGCCTGACAAAGTCCTTTTGAGATTTCTCCCATCCTTTCTGCCTAAAGTTGCCTCTTATGCAAACATTAACCAAGTCAATTCTCTTCCACAGTTTTATCCTGAGCCTGGATCTGCTCAAAAGGACTTTCCTACCCTAGACCTGGTAAGATGTTTAAGAATGTATTTAGAAAGAACTAAACCCATCAGATAACCTGAAAACCTTCTTGTCTTACATCATGGGTCAAAGAGAGGTGCTAAGGAATGTAAACCATCCATTTCCAGATGGATTTGTGAATCCATATATTTGTGCTACACTTCTAAAGGTTTGACTGCACCGGAGTTCACTAGAGCACATTCCACGAGGTCTATTTCTGCCTCTTGGGCAGAACGTAATTCTGTCCCTCTGGATCACATTTTCCAATCTGCAACCTGGAGCTCAGCTTTAAGCTTCCTAAAGCACTATAGAGTGGACACTTTCCTGTCTATTTTCGCTAAGACCATTCTAAATTCTGCAAGGCAGGAGAGCCCTCCCTAGGGATTATTCTTGCTAAATCCCCACATTGTGCTGCTGAGGGACACCAGGGAAGACTACATTTAGTATGTTAATTTGTTTGCCCTTAGTCTCCTCAGCAGCACAAGCTTCCCTCCCGTAATAGTTTATTTTTTACTTTATAATTTACTCACTGTCTTGATGTGAGCAGGGTATTTTATAGTCATTGTGAGGGGAGGTCCCTATGTTTTGTTTTGATTTCATAAAAAAATCCTGGTCCTATTTAGCTCACATGGGCGGAGACACAAGGGAAAACAAATTTACATACTAAATTTTGCCTTAAACCTCCAGGAGAGCTGGGTACAGAGTTAAAGGGGTACTCTGGTGAAAAACTTTTTTCTTTTTTTTTTTAAATCAACTGGTGCCAGAAAGTTAAACAGATTTGTAAATTACTTCTATTAAAAAAATCTTAATCCTACCTGTACTTATTAGCTGCTGAATACTACAGCGGAAATTCTTTTCTTTTTGAAACACAGAGCTGTCTGCTGACATCACGAGCACAGTGCTCTCTGCTGACATCTCTGTCCATTTTAGGAACTGTCCAGACTAAAAGGAAATCCCCATAGCAAATATATGCTGTTCTGGACAGTTCCTAAAATGGACAGAGATGTCAGCAGAGAGCATTGTGCTCATGATGTCAGCAGAGAGCTCTGTGTTTCAAAAAGAAAAGAATTTCCGCTGTAGTATTCAGCAGCTATTAAGTACAGGAAGGATTAAGATTTTTTAATAGAAGTAATTTACAAATCTGTTTAACTTTCTGGCACCAGTTGATTTAATAAAAAAATAATAAAAAAAAAGTTTTTCACCAGAGTACCCCTTTAACGATGATTGACAGGCAATTAGAACATTGAGTTACATTAGCAATTGGGAGGGCATGTAGGAGCTAGACAGAGTCTGTATATTTTTCTACAACACTGCCACCTACTGACTCTATGTAGCTACTACATGCCCTCTCATCGTTAACCCTGTACACATCTCCAGGGAGGGTTAAATCCCCGTTCTCACTGACCTGGCATCTCTTCTTCTTATTGCACACACCACAATACAAATTATGTATAAATATATATTTAAATAAACTGAACTAATATGTTACTCAGGACATCAGGGATATATAGAACAGGACATCAGGGATATATAGAACAGGACATCAGGGATATATAGATCAGGACATCACTGATATATAGATCAGGACACCAGGGATATATAGATCAGGACATCAGGGATATATAGATCAGGACATCAGGGATATATAGAACAGGACATCAGGGATATATAGAACAGGACATCAGGGATATATAGATCAGGACATCAGGGATATATAGATCAGGACATCAGGGATATATAGATCAGGACATCAGGGATATATAGATCAGGACATCAGGGATATATAGATCAGGACATCAGGGATATATAGATCAGGACATCAGGGATATATAGATCAGGACATCAGGGATATATAGATCAGGACATCAGGGATATATAGATCAGGACACCAGGGATATATAGATCAGGACATCAGGGATATATAGATCAGGACATCAGGGATATATAGAACAGGACATCAGGGATATATAGATCAGGACATCAGGGATATATAGATCAGGGCATCACTGATATTTAGATCAGGACACCAGGGATATATAGATCAGGACATCAGGGATATATAGATCAGGACATCAGGGATATATAGATCAGGACATCAGGGATATATAGATCAGGACATCAGGGATATATAGATCAGGACATCAGGGATATATAGATCAGGACACCAGGGATATATAGATCAGGACATCAGGGATATATAGATCAGGACATCAGGGATATATAGATCAGGACATCAGGGATATATAGATCAGGACATCAGGGATATATAGATCAGGACATCGGGAAATTACCATCCCTTGCTGCATCAAACCCCCCCCCCCCCCCCCCCGGCCGCCAGCTACAGGGACAGATACCCTTCATTTTAACCCTATCTATTAGATACTACTACCCTACATATAGTGGCATATAACCATTAGGCTGGGATTCCTCTGAGGTTTATTCCCACCAGCAAAAATGCCAGGAAAAACTGCCAGGAAAACTGCCACAGATTTTTCCTGCGTTTTGGCAGATTTTCAGGCATTTTTTCTGGTGTTTGTTCTGGTGTGTGGAAATAGCCAGGTTTGTCCCCTGTGGCAGTGTTTTTTACTGTCTTCAGGTACCACTCTGTGGGTCGGATGCTGAGCGCCCAGTCCACAGAGTGTAAGGAGAGGAGGAGTGATGTACAGCATCACTACTCCCCTCCCCCGGCCTTATAGTATACAGGGGGGCCATAGTGTACACGTATATACTATACAGGAGCCGGGAATCCTGTCACCAGACTGACAAGACTCCCTGCTCCTTTAGCCCCTTTGGGCGGTATACAGAATATACAGCTATCTATAAATAAATGAATATGGTGTATACAGAACACAATATCCACTTACCTTCCTCGCTCCCTGTCCCAGCTGGGTCCGTGTAGCTCCACCCCCTAGTGAGAGGGAGACCTCAGCTGTTGCTAAACTACAACTCCCAGCATGCTGGGAGTTGTAGTTTTGCCCCAATAGGAGGCTCCCTATTTGGGAAGACAGCGGAGAGCACAAAAATGTTCCTAACACATTTTTTGTGTTTTTTTTTCTTCTCGTTTCAGATCCGTGTATGCAGAGAATTACGGCGGATTCGATGGATTACGGCAGATAAACTGATTTTTTTTCTTTTAATAAAATGGCAAACGAGGGCTGTGGGGGAGTGTTTTTTAAAATAAAATAATTTTTCCAATGTGTTGTGTTTTTTGTATTGAATTTTCAGGCTTAGTAGTGGAAGCCGTCTTATTGACGGAATCCATTACTAAGCCAGGGCTTAGCATTAGCTCCAAAAACATCTAGCGCTAACTCCCAATTATTACCCCGGTACCCACCGCCACAGGAGTGCCGGGAAGAGCCAGTACCAACAGGCCCGGAGCATCAAAAATGCCGCTCCTGGGCCTAGGTGGTAACAGACTGGTGTTATGTAGGCTGTGGAGGGCCAATAACAATGGTCCTCGCCCACCCTGGTAACGTCAGGCTGTTGCTGCTTGGTTGGTATTGTGCTGTAAATAAAAATACGGGGAACCCTATACGTTATTTTTATAAATAAATAAAAACACATAGGGTTCCCTGTATTTTCATTCTCAGCACAATACCAACCAAGCAGCAACAGCCTGACATTACCAGGGTGGGTGAGGACCATTGTTACTGGCCCTCCCCAGCCTAAATAACGCCAGCCTGTTACCGACTAGGCCCAGGAGCGCCATTTTTGATGCTCCGGGCCTGTTGGTACCGGCTCTTCCCGGCACCCCTGTGGTGGTGGGTATCGGGGCAATAATTGGGAGTTAGCGCTTGCTGTTTTTGGGGCTAATGCTAAGCCCCGGCTCAGTAATGGATTCCATCAATAAGATGGCTTCCACTACTAAGCCTGAAAATCCAATAAAAAAAAAACACACAACACATTGGAAAAATTATTTTATTTTAAAAAACACTCCCCCACAGCCCTCGTTAACCATTTTATTAAAAGAAAAAATAATAATCCGTTGTAATCCATCGAATCCGCAGTAATCCTCTGTATACACGGATCTGAAATGAGAAGAAAAAAACAACACAAAAAATGGGTTAGGACATTTTTGGTGCTGCCACTGGGGAGAGCGCCCATAATGCAATGTCTTCCCAAACAGGGAGCCTCCAATTGGGGCAAAACTACAGCTCCCAGCATGCCCAGACAGCCTTTGGCTGTCTGGGCATGCTGGGAGTTGTAGTTTTGCAACAATTGGAGTTTCCCGGTCTGGGAAGACACTGCCAGAAGGGTTTGTTCACATTATACAAAACAGACAATGTGAACAGTGCCTTAGACTTACCAGCCTGGCTCCCGTCTGTAGCTCCACCCCTAATGATGTCATCACTATGGGCAGAGCTACACAGACCCAGCCGGGACTGAAGGGAGGTAAGGGGACTTCTTCATCTTCTGTATACACTATATACAGATATCTATAGATAGCTGTATATATTGTATAACGCTCAAAGGGTTAACCTACACTGTCCAGCAGTGTAAGTTAACTCTTTCCTTGCCGGGCTGGCATAACGCACAGCTCAGCAAGGCGTTAAGTGAGCCAGCAATGTGTATACTGTATAAACATTGCAGGCTCACTGTAAGTTCTTGCTGGGAAGTAGATATACATGTATATCTACTGCTCAGCATCAGCTGTTCTCCCGACTCTGTAGCTGTGGGTACAGCTGATCCCAACATTCACATCAGGAGGATCGCAACAGGTGTCAGGAGTGACACTTGCTGTGATCTGTCCTTAACTGCACACTCTGCTCCATGCTGGGAGCTGCAGTACCTTCATTAATAGACAGATCACAGCGAGTGTCACTCCTGACACCCGTTGCGATCCTCCTGTATAATGTATAGATGTGGCCGGCCGCTCTTCTATGGTCCCCTGCACTGACGTATATACACACCTATTCATATTTTCCACAGAGAGTTGTGATTGGCTGGAACATCTGGCCAATCACAGCTCTCTGCGGGAAATATGAATAAGTGTGTATATATATACGGCAGTACAGGAGACCATAGAAGAGCGCCCCCCCCCCCCCCCCCCCGCATCTATACATTATACAGGCGGTCTCAGAAGTGACACCCGGGGCGATCTGTCAATTAGTACAGGTACTACTACTTCCATTATGGAACAGTGTGCTCCATGCTGGGAGTAGTAGTACTACCTAAAAAACTTAAAAAAAAGTGAAACACACACACACACTACATTTTTAGTTCCCTGCCCGCCCACATAAATTGATCCCGGTTTAAAAATGAATAAAAATGTCATTATAAAAATGATACATTTCCTTAAATACAATTTTTTCCATCACTACTGTATCTTTTTATTATTATATCTCCATCACTTTTTTGGATCGCTAAAGTCCAAAAAAGAATAAAAACCGCCGGCAAAAACGCCAAAGTAAAAAAAAAATGCCAAACTGAAAAACGCCAAGTGGATCTGGCATTTTGCAGAGTACTGTTGACTTGCAGCTAACATCTGGATGCAGTGTTTTTTCGCTGAAAAAATGCCATGCTGTCATGCCCCCTCCCATAGGCTTGCATTGAGGGGGCGGAGCGTGATGTCCCACAGGGGCGGGGCTGTGACATCACAATGCTCCGGCCCCGTGATCGCCAGTAATCAGACCCGGAGCGAACATGCTTCGGGGACTGATTGTAACAGGGTGCTGCATGCAAGATCATGGGGGTACCCAGCGGCGGGACCCCCACATTCAGGCATCTTATCCCTGATCCTTTGGATATGGGATAAGATGTCTTAGCGCCGGAGCACCCCTTTAATCATATGATTTGGCATTCTTCCCAAAACGGGATGCAGATGTATACTGTTAGCGGAGCATTGGGCCCCATTCACTTCTGCTGCTGAATGGAGTCACCCCTAGTGACAGGACATTTGTGCTATTTTAAGCGGACTCATGACAGGGGCTGTTGGGCTTTTGAAATAGCGCACACGTCCCGAATGGAGTGAAAACTTGCGGCCATAGAAGTGAATGGGGTCCGCTGCGCCCCTTAACAGTATACACAACATCCCGTTTTCGGCCGGATGTCAACATATACAATTAACGGTGCCAAAACGTAGTGTATTTTGACCCTTACAGGTAGAGACGCATTGCTCCTATAATGTACCTCTCTGCAGGTTCCGTTGCGCATCTGTTTTGTTTTTTTTACAGGATGAAGAATGGAGCCGCAGTGCTTTTTTTTTTTTTTTTCCAACCTGATGCATCCATTCTCCATAAGAAATAATAGAAAACGTCCCTTCACCAAAATTACCTTCTTTTGGCATCCATCTGGGTAGGAACACACTTGTTTTTTTTTTTTTACTAACGTGATCCCGACTCTTTTTTGTCGGGTTTTGCACCCAAATTGTGTTGCACGTCCGACACAATTTGCGACTAAAAAAACCCAAACCCTCCATTTTACAAGAAAAGGGTGTGTGGCCACGGGGTAAAGTGGTCGTGTTTCCAACAAACGTGGAGTGGCCCTGACAGTTTTGAAAAATCCCAACAAATTTACTAAGGTTTCCACAGAAAATATGGTGGATTTGAGCTGAGGAAAACCCGACAGATCAGAACAATTGTAAAAAAAACAAAATGTAGGGAAACCTTAGTAAATACCTTGGAAAATACCAGTTGGAAATCCAAACCCACAAAGAAACCTACACTCCTCTCTTAGTAAATAAGCCCCACTACGTTTTGGCCCCCGTTAATCGTATCCCTCTGCATCCCACTGAAAATGGGATCCTGACATATACTGTTAGGCTGGGATTCCACTGAGATTTTTTTCTGGTGTTTTTGGAAAATTGCCACTGCAGTTTTTGAGCCAAAGGCAGAAGTGTATTCAAAAGATATGGGAAATATAAAGAAAGCACTTATACTTCTCAATTATGGATCCACTTCTGATTTCAGCTCAAAAACTGCAGTGGCAGTTTTTCAAAAAAGGCCAGGAAAAACCTGTGTGAAAACCTAGCCTTACAGGCGCAGCGGACCCCATTCACTTCTATGGCCGAAAGGAGTCACCTAGTCATTTTGGGACGTGTGCGCTATTTTCAAAGTTCAACAGCCTCTGTCATTAATCCCCTTAAAATAGCACATATGTCCTGAACGGGGTCACTAGGGGTGACTCCATTTGGCAGCAGAAATGAATGGGGTGTGCTGCTCCCGTTAACAGTATACGTTTTTGGCAGGATGCTGACAGATACAATTAACGGGGGCCAAAATTTAGTGTGTTCCAACCCTTAGGTTAAGTTTCCACTTGGTTTTTTTCTGGCAGTTTTTGGAAATCTGTCACTGCAGTTTTTGAGCAAAAGCCAGAAGTGTATTCAAAAGGAATAGGACATATAAAGGAAGGACTTACACTTTTCCTCCCTTATGGATCCACTTCTGACTTTGGCTCAAAAACTGCAGTGGCAGTATTCCAAAAACTGCCAGAAAAAAACCCAAGTGAAAACATAGCCTTACAGTTTAACCAACGGACCTGTTAAACTTATGTTGAAACGCAATCTGAACGAAGCCTTAAACATATCTATGGGGGAGAGTTATCAAAACTCGTGCAAAGGAAAAGTTGCCCATAGAAACCAATCAGATCGCTTCTTTCATTTGGCAGAGCCTTGTTAAAAATGGGCAACTGGGCAACTTTTCCTCTAGACAAGTTTTGATAAATCTCCCCCAATGTGAACGAAGCCAAACTGAGCCAAAACGTCGGTGTGAACGCGGCTGGAAGGCCCTGGCTGCTTGGAGTAGGGATTGCTGGGTCCCCAGGTGTTTGGGATGGTTGTGGCTGATCTCCTGCAGGACTGAGGTGAGGACTATAAGAGGACCTACAGCTCCAGCTCATGTCTCTCTCCTGGAGTGGCCATGCTGTGAGTAGTGTTGGGGGTTTGGACAAGGTGCAGTCGCCTCAGCTCTGCTTAGTCAGCTGTGTAGTCAGTGACCAGATGGCCTGGATGGCTTTTACTGCCTGAGAAGAACATGAAGCTGGTTGTGGTCAGCGGCGCCATACTTGGCCGCTGGGGATTATTGTGCCATCCAACCCCAGAGCCGGGGATCACCTGTGTATTTTCTACATGATGCATAGTGTTGCTTATAAGTGGTTTTAAGGGAATGTGTCAAATCTATAAATATTCATTTTTTTTTTTTTATTGTCCGGAAATACAAAATGATAAATAAATATATATATATATTTTTCTCCACAGCTGACCAGCAGAGGGTGCTGTTATGAGAACCTGGTGGCAAGTAACCTGTAACTTGGCTGCTATAAATTTTGCCCTCTCCCTGATGGTGACCTTTTTACCCAACCCCTCCCCCCTCCCTAATTTTTTATTTTTTATAAACCATATAACTTATTACGAAGCCATAAATCATTAATTGTGGGAAAAATGTGAAAATGCAGTTGAGCTATTTTGTGGGGAAATAATGTTTTATTATATTGTAAAACTAAGTTTATTCTACATACGATTCCCATCTATAACCAATGTGTATACTTTTATATTACTACTTGGAGAGAAACTGACTCAGAGCTGTATAGATCAGACTAATATATCTATCCCAAAATGTATTTTTCGTCTTCTCCTGCCTGAAATCCGATGCGAACTTCCCCAAAACAAAGCACCAAACCATTCCTTGAGTTGTGTTTGTGGTATTGCAGCTCAGTTCCATTAAAGTGAATGGAGCCAAGTTGTAATACCACACACAACCAGAGGACAGGTGTGGGGCATATTTTTCATGGCTGTACATTACTATTCCTGGAGAACTCCTCCTATAAGGGGCGATGCTGTGCTCCTTTGGGGCCAGACAGTAAGCAGCTATCTATCTCTATTCTCTATCCTCGTCAAAATGAGCTCCTCTGTGGGATTAACCCTTTTTGTTACATGTTATCCTATCCGTACATATTTTTGGTAATGACGACAAAATCAGCAATTCTAGTGTGCTTTTTGTTTGGGTTCACTTGTGGGATAAAATGACCGACACTGGTGTGATTATTGAGGGTGAGAGCCAGCTGCTGCTGATGGCAGCCATCACTCACTGCATCAGGCTCTTGAACTGTCTCTATAGTCAGAATGCAGCTACTGTACTCAGGAACACATATAGATCTATCGGTCTGGATTGGCCTTTGGTTAGGCAACGTGTTTTGTGTCTTTGTTCAGATCTATTTTCTTATACAGGGTGCGCCATTTATATGGATACACCTTAATAAAATGGGAATGGTTGGTGATAACTTCCTGTTTGTGGCACATTAGTATATGTGAGGGGGAAACTTCAAGATGGGTGGTGACCATGGCGGCCATTTTGAAGTCGGCCATTTTGAATCCAACTTTTGTCTTTTCAATAGGAAGAGGGTCATGTGACACATCAAACTTATTAGGAATTTCACAAGAAAAACAGTGATGTGCTTTGTTTTAATGTAACTTTATTCTTTCATGAGTTATTTACAAGTTTCTGACCACTTATAAAATGTGTTCAATGTGCTGCCCATTGTGTTTGATTGTCAATGCAACCCTCTTCTCTATATACTGCTATATACACCGCAGGAGAAATGCTAGCACAGGCTTCCAGTATCCGTATACACTGCTATATACTGCTATATACACCGCAGGAGAAATGCTAGCACAGGCTTCCAGTATCCGTATACACTGCTATATACTACTATATACACCGCAGGAGAAATGCCAGCACAGGCTTCCAGTATCCGTATACACTGCTATATACTACTATATACACTGCAGGAGAAATGCCAGCACAGGCTTCCAGTATCCGTATACACTGCTATATACTACTATATACACCGCAGGAGAAATGCTAGCACAGGCTTCCAGTATCCGTATACACTGCTATATACTACTATATACACCGCAGGAGAAATGCTAGCACAGGCTTCCAGTATCCGTATACACTGCTATATACTACTATATACACCGCAGGAGAAATGCCAGCCCAGGCTTCCAATATCCGTATACACTGCTATATACTACTATATACACCGCAGGAGAAATGCTAGCACAGGCTTCCAGTATCCGTATACACTGCTATATACTACTATATACACCGCAGGAGAAATGCCAGCCCAGGCTTCCAATATCCGTATACACTGCTATATACTACTATATACACCGCAGGAGAAATGCCAGCACAGGCTTCCAGTATCCGTAGTTTCAGGTGCTGCACATCTAGTATCTTCACAGCATAGACAATTGCCTTCAGATGACCCCAAAGATAAAAGTCTAAGGGGGTCAGATCGGGAGACATTGGGGGCCATTCAACTGGCCCACGACAACCAATCCACTGTCCAGGAAACTGTTCATCTAGGAATGCTCGGATCTGACACCCATAATGTGGTGGTCACCATCTTGCTGTATAAACTCAGGGAACGTGCAGCTTCAGTGCATAAAGAGGGAAACATCATCATGGAGCAATTTCACATATCCAGTGGCCTTGAGGCTTCCATTGATGAAGAATGGCCCCACTATCTTTGTACCCCATATACCACACCAGACCATCAATGTTTGTTCTAACAGTCTTGAAGGGATCTATCCAATGTGGGTTAGTGTCAGACCAATAGCGGTGGTTTTGTTTAACTTCACCATTCACATAAAAGTTTCCTCATCACTGAACAAAATCTTCTGCGTAAACTGAGGGTCCTGTTCACATTTTTGATTTGCCCATTTGGCAGCACCTGAAACTACGGATACTGGAAGCCTGTGCTAGTATTTCTC